>NC_053489.1:682619504-682624504 GCF_905171775.1 Rana temporaria | reverse complement strand
CAGAGGGGCAGCAAGGTCTGCTACATGTGTAATCTTAAACTGGCCACACAGAAAATAAATTCCTCAAAGAGAGGCTCAGCAAGTTTAGTAACAATCCCAAGATGTAACAAGGGGGGGGGGGTTATTTTACTTTGACATACATTTCACAATTGGTTTGGTTGATATTGGTGAGATCCTTTTTCCTTTTTAGGATCAGATCAATAGCACAGGATAGTTCTGTGATTGGAGGAACAGTGAGGAGTTGTCTGTAGGAACGTTTCCATGTTTCTTCTTCTAATAGACCAGTAGTTCTCAACTCCGGTCCCCAAGTACCCTCAACAGGCCAGGTTTGCAGGTTTTCCTTTTATCTTGTACAGGTGCTTTAAATCTGAGCCAATGGCTTGATATTTCAGACAGCTCATTTATCTAAGAGAAATTCCCAAAACATGGCCTGTTGGGGGTACTTGAGGACAGGGTTGAGAACCCCTGAAATAAACAAAACCAGACAAGTTCCTCCATCCAATAGATGTGTATGGGGGTCAGTATTCTTATATCAAAATTTTATAAATCCATCCAAAAAAAGAATTACATAAAAAAGTGAATCTGGTAAAGGGAGGAGCTATAGGTCAGTTGGACTAGATCATGAGTTGTCATGACTAACAGAGTGCGAAACGCGTCGGCTGCCCCCTCATGTGACTGTATCTTTGGATTTGCATGTCCATTTTTTATTAATAAAGACTACTTCTTCAAGTTCCTCTGGAGTGCGACTGTCCATCCATTTCTATTTTTTCCATGTTTGCCTTGTGCATTGCCAGCACCTTGGACTCCTGAGAGGTTCCTCAAATTGCCTGCAATGACCCACCTGGAGTGGTGATCCCCTCCCTATCAGTTGTCATGTGATCGGGGGTGGAGTTTGGAGCAACTTCACATTCATTGGTTGATATTGGTCATGTGATGAGTGGGTGGGGTCAGTGCTAACTATATCTGGGTGGAGAGATGAAGCAGTCATGTGATGAGTGGGTGGGGTGAAGGGTGACTATATCTGGGTGGAAAGGAGGTGCAATCATGTGATGAGTGGGCGGGGTGATGAAGCAATCATGTAATGAGTGGGCGGGGTGAAGGGTGACTATATCTGGGTGGAGAGGAGGTGCAATCATGTGATGAGTGGGTGGAGAGATGAAGCAGTCATGTGATGAGGGGGCGGGGTGAAGGGTGACTATATCTGGGTGGAGAGGAGAAGCAGTCAGCCATTTGTGTGTTGGGAGAGGGAGGAGGACATTGAAGCCGCTTGTAGGGAAAATCTTGATTGATCAGCAAAGAGATGACTTTTATCTCAGTATAGGGAAATAACCAACTTGTATTTCAGTACTGGGAGATTTCTATATCAGAGAGCTGATCGGAGCTCAGTCCCGGGAAATCATTCATAAATAGGACTTAGTTGTCTCTTAGCTTTTAGAAATAGGAGAAGATCCAGAAAGTTCTGTGTAGAGAGCCGCTGATACAAATGTTGGAAGTTTGGAAGGAAATCCTGAAAAGTTTATTTTCCAGGATTTTGAATGGATCCTCCACCCAGTGTGTGTATAGAGAGATCTCGCTGAATGAGGTTCTGGCCTCCAAAGGGAAATCCACCTTGTATGGGGCTTGGGATTGAAGAATAGAATATTTTTCCTGTTTTTTTTCCCTCATATATTGGAAAAAAAATGTAGCAATGCTTTCAGTATAAAAGTTACTCCCCCCTCGGGTCCTTTTTATATAAATGGGAGATTCTTAGAAATGAAGTCTGGTCTCCTGAGTTTTAGTTTGTGGTTTCATCTGCCTTTTTGATCCACGCTGTCCTGTAATTTAACTAAAAAAAAAAATATGTGATCTTTTAGTAAACTCACCGATATATTCCCGATACTGGTGAATTTAAACTAACAGGTCTATAGTTTCTTGTTAAAGACTTTGATCGCTTTCCTATTCCCGTCATTAACTAGTCCCTAGAAATTGGATGCGATGGCTTTGAAATGACAGAGCTCAATTCTGTGGGTGGATGTCATCTGGTCTCAGGTGCTTTTATTCTGTCTCAATATTTCTGGACCATATCACTTTTGAGCCATTGTGGATCATTTTGGGGCTGTGTCACTACCACCCCCATTATAGACATGAGCTCCCCCATGCTCCGTTGTATACACAGAGCTGAGGAAAATAATTAAAACATTTTGCCTTCTCTTTGTCCTCAGTCACCTACTCCCGGATTATTTTGTAAAGGGCCTACATCAGTGGTGCCCAACCTTTTAAAGACCAAGGGCCACCTAAGCGACTTGGTAACCGGTCGTTGGCAGCTCACTTTCCTCTCAGCACACCAAACTCACAGGTAATAAGTCTATGGCTCAGTGCAGGTAACCCACAGGCAGGTGCACTTTTCTGAACTTGTGGATCAGTTTGAAAGCCGCCCAGTAACCACTGCAGAACAGATATGTCCAAATACACTGTGTTATTTATAATAAACTTGCCTTTTAATAACCGTATTCTACAGGGTGGGCCATTTATATGGATACACCTTAATAAAATGGGAATGGTTGGTGATATTAGCTTCCTGTTTGTGGCACATTAGTATATGTGAGGGGGGAAAACTTTTTAAGATGGGTGGTGACCATGGCAGCCATTTTGAAGTCGGCCATTTTTTTTTTTATTCTTTATTTCAAGCATTGCTTTACAGGGTTATACATTGTGGTTCAACCACTTATATAAACTATATCATCAAATTATTGGAGAGATGGTAAGGAAAAGATAAGTACCATACCATTCCCCCTCCCGCTTCCATCCCTTTTCGGCAATACTTCTTCTCTTTTCCTTTTTCCTTTCTCTTTTCTCTCTTTCTTTTTTTCTCTTGCATCCCTACCCTCTCCCACCCCCACTCCTTTCCCAAATAAATAAATAAATAAATAAATAAAAAAACGGGGTAAAAAAAAAAAAAAAAAAATTCTGCTGGCTATTCCCCGCTCCCCCTCCCCAACCCCTCCCTGTACCTCTCATATGGGGCCCACATCAATTGATATCTCTCATCTTGATCTTTCAGTGTCAAAATTAGGTTTTCCATTTGTTGGATTTCTGCCACTTTTGCGAGCCATTGTGCTCTTGATGGAGACATCTCCTGCTTCCACAAGACTGGGATACACGCTCTTGCAGCTGTGATAAGGTGTCTTAACAGCGAGTTTTGATATTTTTCCATTGTTATATCTAATAGTAAAACCGCCGATGGTCTCTCCGCCAGATTAAATCCTGTAATTTTATCAATTATTTCTATTACCATTTGCCAGAATTCCTGAAGTCGGCCATTTTGAATCCAACTTATGCTTTTTTCAATAGGAAGAGGGTCATGTGACACATCAATCTTATTGGGAATTTCACAAGGAAAACAATGGTGTGCTTGGTTTAAACGTAACTTTCTTTCATGAGTTATTTGCCAGTTTCTCTTTGTTTACAGCCATTGACATGTCGCCAAGGTTAACACGTGCGGAGCGGATAGAAATTGTGTTGATGTCTGAACGCAGTATCCGGGTCATTGCAGCAGATTTCAATGCAAGACAGCCTACGAGATCACCCATCTCCCATGCTACAGTTAGCTAACTGCTTGCTAAGTTTCGTCAAACTTGGCAAGCATCGAGGCCTTCGGGGAATGACTGTGCTCCAAATAAGCATTTTAATAAATAAAACTTGTTCAGTGTTGGATTTGCCAAAATGTGGACGCATGAAATCTGTCACTAATGAAGAAACATCAGTGGCTGTCCTAGCTTCATCCAGCAAGAGCCCACAGCGTAGCACTCGCCGCAATTCACTGGAGAGTACATTGAAGACATTTTAAAAGTGGTCAGAAACTTGTAAATAACTCATAAAAGAATAAAGTTGCATTAAAACCAAGCACAGCATTGTTTTTCTTGTGAAATTCCGAATAAGATTAATGTGTCACATGACCCTCTTCCTATTGAAAAAACAAAAGTTGGATTCAAAATGGCCGCCATGGTCACCATCCGTCTTGAAAAGTTTCCCCCTCACATATACTAATGTGCCACAAACAGGAAGTTAATATCACCAACCATTCCCTTTTTATTAAGGTGTATCCATATAAATGGCCCACCCTGTATTTTATCCCATCCCAGAGCAGGCGGTCGCGGGCCACTGGTTGGGCACACCTGGCCTAAATGCTCAGACCTGACCTTTTTTACTATTTTAATATATTTGCGTTTAGTCCTCAGCTCAACTTCACTTATACACTTTCGGATACTCAGTCATTAAAACTCAGGTCAACTTGTATAGTATTTCAACTGTCCCCTCTTGACTTCAAGGTGACACCACCACATAATATCAGCCATGGCAAAATATTTTTTTTTTCTTCTACATTTTTATTGTTTTTGGTTTGGGAATGAGCTACCAGTCAGAGTACCCACTCCCCCTATATAGGCAGGCTCTGGAGTTTCTGTAAAATTCTAAGGCAAGATTCACGTGGCCTAACCCTAGTAGGCCATGTGACTTCCCCCTCAAATCAACCAATCCTAACCAGGCTCTCTGCTTGTCTGAATAAACTGAGGAAAAACTCACACGGCCTAACCCCCTATATAGTCCATGGGACCTCACCTCAGGCCACTAAACCTAAACAAAGCTCCTGCCTCCTGCCGTAATCCCATGAGGGAAGGGGGGCTTCTAGAAACCTCTCCATCTTTCCTTTCATTGTAAAAAAAAACTCTTCTGTTCCTTTCACTAAATTGCTGCAAAATCCTCTCCATGTTTTATTTCTCTGAGATGTTGAGGTCACCAGAGGGGCAGATACATCTATGGAAGGTCCACCTGATTAATGAATTTGGTTCACCCCCACCCGTACCAGGTGTGACACAAGACACCCCCCTCCCCCACACATGATAATCCAGGAGTCCAACCAACCAAACTTACTTTAGCCCTGGTTCACACTGGGTACGATTTGGAACGATTTGAGATGCGATTTTGACATGTCAAATCGCATCTCAAATCGGCGGCAACGGCAC